>NW_026860557.1:0-25056 GCF_026571515.1 Ruditapes philippinarum | reverse complement strand
TGAGTCAAATTTTTCATTAACGTTACAGAAAAAGGCTTTCGTGGATTGTATATTTAGCTCCTTTTTTGTATGACCAATAAATGATAATGTCAAATGAATATAGAAATAATTAAAATTGACATCAAATTAATATCTTAAAAAGTCTTAAATCTTAACACATGATATATTCGGAGAAAACTTGAATCTTTCACGTTGCAAAAGAAATGCTGATTTACTTCCTTATAAAACATTTTATGTTGTTATGGGTTACTGGAATGGGAGAGCTCTTATCAAAAAAATACTTAGGGGTTTCCGGAAGTTTTTATATATACATATAGACAAATACAAATTCACAATTTCAACTTCATGAATTCACGATTTCAACATACAGAATTCAGAAATTTCACAATTTCAATTTCACGAATTCATGATTTCAACATCACTTATTCACAATTTTAACTTCTCGAATTCACATTTCAGCGTCACGAATTCACGTTTTGAACTTTCTTATTCAACTTCGTGAATTCACGATTTCAACTTGAAGTTGAAATATAAGACTTTAGTGATTTGTTGATACTATATACTATCACCCTTATTATTCATTGTATTACAGACCTTCCATTATACACCAGTTCACTTTAATCTTGACATTAAATATTTATACACGTTCGAAATTTTGCTGTCAAAAACGAGAATCTAGTGCAACGTGAGTGAGAGTGAGTGTCTTTTTTTATTATTATAACAGTTATAGAAAAACAAATATTTACCCAACATTTATGAATGAGTTCATTGTTATAGTAGGCACATGTACAAATGAAAGGGAAATACTTAGATGCAAATATGCTTGAAAGTATTTCAATATATTTCTAATGCAATTTAAACGCTCTTTGCACATTGACCAAGCTTGACTTGACTATAATACGTGTTTTAGGATGAAATATAAACAAATTGTCGTCTAAACCTCTCATATATGCTGCCATGGTACCAAACCCGCTTCTCGTTAAAATTAGGGTATCGCATAATGACAGTATAAACTGTTCCAAAACAGCTGTAACCAACCCTTTGCATGCCTCCAATTTTATGTTTTTAAATTTTCCAAGTCTGTCAACATGAACTATTGTTCGGTTAATGGTGATATATGATTTTATTTCTTTTCTAGCGAGTTGCTTGAATTCTTCCGAGTCGGAGGCAACATAAATAGCATTTGTCATTTCTTCGTCGAAAGACTTTAAAAACTGCACAAGCATAGTTTCATTAGGTGCATCACGAATTGAATCTGACGGTATACTAGGATTTCTGCCCATGCGTATGTGGCTGCATATAAGTTGTTTACCTTTTATTTGTCTATCATAGAATTCACTTGCATCGTTCAATATTTTTTCACCTGGTTTAAACAATGTGTGAAGTGCTAAATGAATGACCTTCTCATTTGAAATGTTTAAAAGCCACTTTAATCTTATTAAAGCAAGTTTGTGTTTTCTTACTTCATCAATTGCGTAAATGTTTACCCTTACAGTTACAACTTGTTTTGACCATTCGCGGTTGAAATCGAAGCTTTTTAGTGTTTCTCTTATTTTTCCCAAGTTATCAATATAATTGTAATGAATCAAATTGTTTTGAGACACGGTTTTAACAAAGCTGTAACACAAAGACCAATTGTAAATGTTTGGGAGTAAAATATTATCCAGTTTACAAGGCTTGTCCATGTCGATTACAAAAACTCTATTTGTTAGTAAGGCCATTAAGAATGTTGAAATTATTCCTTGCTGTCGGTCAGCCCAACCTCCACATAACATTGATGTGTCACATTTGTATACAAGAAACCTTCGTTGATTGCAATGACTACTGTTTGGCACTGTTATATTTTCTAATACCCCTCCTTTCAATGCGTGTCCATTTCTAAAAGTCCAGGAATTATTATCTTTAGCAAAATGTTTACTCCACAGAGTTCCTTTTCTTTTTAATATGTGTATAGTGTCCCAACTTTGATATTTTGAAGTTATTTTTTGTAATAGCTTAATGGCAATATTTAAATTCGAGAATATCAGACACATAAAAATCGTGATAGCAGCAGCAAGTACCTAGAAGTAAGTAAAATAAAGCAAAACGAAATCGTTGAAGAACGTTAATAATGACAAAATTGAAGATTATGCGGGTACGATTTTTTGAGCCGGTGCATGGACGGTAGTTTTTATTACAAGCAGTCTACGCGGTCTAGCATCGGCTTAAGTAGAACTTTTCAAACTTTAAACTTTAAAATGTTAAACATCAGCAAAAATGTTCATATGTTTGATAGCATAATAATCTAGACAAAGTAATTCACAATAATATATGGACCAATTTCTGCAGTCTTCATTAATTTTCAATGTACATTGTAGCCTTATCACACAGCCTTGAAAAATGTATATTCATTATATGACGAACCTTAATGTCTTTCAGTTGTTTAATTTTATACATACTTGTTACAACCATGAAATATAAATGTCTGTGATTCTTTGTAAACTTTATAATACGAAGTCAATTTGGGTGTACTTTATAAATGAAATACCGGTAGAAAAGGGATGATCCGTCGAAAGCAATGAAATAACATAATTACATAAAAAAAATTACATAATTACATTAATTTGCTGGAATCAATGATCCCGAAGGACCAAAAAAATATAACAAACACTGCAGTGAAGTAAGGGCATTTTTGTTATAGCTGCCACACGGCACATGTCACCTGCTGTTGTGAAGAATAAATATCTGGAAAAAGGGAGATCCATCGAAGGCGGTGAAACAACTTAATACAATGTAATATCATGAAATTTACAGGCTATGTGTAATTCGTGAAGTGTTCAAAAATGAATGAATCTAAGCCCGTGAAATATGATTTTGATATCAATATATTCACCTCCAAGACATCAAATTCCGGATACAATCATTGAAGGTGTTTTTATAGACTTTTAAAGTGTGCCATAAGACACTGCAATAAACGAGGTGTTTAGCAACAAGGGGGAGACAAGGTCTTGTGAATATGAAGGATGGTTAAGCACAAAAACTTGCCTTGTGAGATAACGCGTTGTCTTGCAACAATCTTGCATTGACCAAACCCAAAAACTGAAAATACTGGTCTGGAAACATTTCCCCGAGATTCGTGAACCATGTGTTGTATATCTGGAACAAGAGTTTATGTGCAAATATTTAGCTCATTTCCTCATCAAGTTTAACCAGAATACTCGTTTTTATTATGGAAAATGACATAAAAATGAAAAGCGTTGTGGCGCTTTTTACTCAAATCCGGCTGAGAATCGCACACAAATCGATTCTCAATTAACCTTTGAATTACTACTTGTATTATTGTCCTTCTATTTATAAATGGATGTTAATGCCTATAAAGAACATTAGCAAACGCCTTGATAATTTGAATAATAAAGACGAACAATTGCCAGTCCCGTCTTGTCAAAAATCCTCGGTGGAGTTCATTAACAGTGTTTGAATGATTTTAAATAGTGAAAAGAAGTGTTTCTATAACCATACACAAAATACGAGGTATGTATCAAAACAGTTTATAAACAGTTTAAACGATCAAAACAATGGGATAGCCGCTTCAAAACATTGACCTAAACGAACATTGTTTCAAAATAATTTTGCTCAATTTCTTTTAACAGGTCTGTAAAAAAAAACAAGCTGTTAAATAATTTACATGTATTCGTATTGATTTTTAGAAGCAAGTTTTTTTAAACACCACACGACTTAGCGAAAAAGAAGAGCAACATGTGTTATCATTAATACAGTTTCAAGATGCTGTCCATATTGATTTTGCAACAGCTCTTAGTTTCAAATGCAATAGTTCTCATTTTGTATTTTCTAAGAATGCTGCAAATTATCTATAACTTTGGTGGAATATGCAATAAATCGATATTTAAGTAAGGCCTTTAATGAAGCGCCTCACATCTGGAACAAAAACAAAACATGTATATCGTTGCATCAAAACTAATTCTATCTCGTTCCATGACCTTACAGTGTGGTCTGTGGGGATCATTGAGTCCAGCACTTTTCAGTGTTGAGAATTGAGTACCGCTCAAACCGGTGCTAGGGGGCTTGAAGAATGTTGCACTTTTACATTATCCCTCATGCACAGACTCAATCAAACCGAGTATGCATTTTTATGTAATTTTGCTGTTTTAATGCTTCCGAGGGATCACATTTTTTTCAAGATATTCATTCTTTGTATATTCTGAAGACCATGTAAAATAATTCTAATAATTTTTAATTAAATACAAACCAAAATGAATCGTCTCTGCACCATCAAACTTAATTCCACCATCGTTTTATTTCTCGTTAGTTATTAACAAATTTTACAAGCTCACAACAACATTATCCTTTCTTTCCAACTTAATGAAACAATTTTAGTCATTTCATTTAGCTATTCTGTAAGTCCACATCAAAGAAATAACAAATATCTTTATGATACTGTTCATTTGGATAATAGAGTGACGCGGCGACCATGTCCACTTTTACAGTGTAATACCGTTATCATATTGTAAAATGTTATCACCAGTGATATATTTTACTTATATCCATTATACAATGTATATAATTATATATGCCAACTGTCGCCATAACGAAGTTGAAAAAGATGTAATATATCATATTCCAGTGAAATGAAACTGACAGTTTATGTTAATTTCTTTTAAAATATCTTGTTCATCATGTTGTATAAAAAGGTAATGATTTTATTGCATTAAACATACATTCAAGATGATTAATTTTTCTCATGATAAATATTAAAGGAACTCCACTGACATATTTCTTTGCATGGCGTGACTGGAAATAAATAATTTTCCAGATTAATGTTGTAGTTTATATAGCTTCTGTTCAAAATTACAAATCTTTGCCTCGCTCCATTTTTACACACGAATTAATCACATGGGTTCTTTGCCACTGGTTCTTGTTGCTTGGTCGTGTGGTGGCTGCATTCATTGAACCTGATATTGTTTATCATTTCTTATTGTGAAAAAAACCCAAAATTGAAACATGTTGCAACGCTTAACACACAAATTCGGCTAAAAGTAGCAGCAGAAAAACACGATTTTCAAATTGAGTATTTTATTGAGTTACTTCTTGTTTATCTTTTGACATCTTTATGTTTTAAGTACCCAAGCTGATCTGTGTAAGAGATTTAAATTTTTTATTTTAGGTTTTCGAACTTCAGTGGGTTTCCTTTACTTAAAACAGGCCAGATGGTAAAAACGCGATGGTACGATGGTGAAATCGCAATGCTATGATGGTGAAAGCGCGATGGTCGATGATGAAAACGCGAAGGCACTATGGTGAAAACGCTATGGTACGATGGTGAAAGCGCGATAAAACGATGGTGAAAACGGGATGGTTCGATGGTGAAAACGCGATAGTACGATGATGAAAACACGATGGCGCGATGGTGGAAACGCGATGGTATTATGGGGAAATCGCGATGGTACGATGGTGAAAACGCGATGTTACACTATCGTACTTTCGCACCATCAACATCATCAACATTTTCAACAAACGTAACACACCAATACACGATTTCAAGTTCATGAATTCACGATATTAACTTAAAAAAATCACGATTTCAACTTCACAAATTCAGGATTTAGATTTTAAGATTTTAACGTCATCAATTTACGATATCAACATGACACATTCACGATTATTTTTCATGAATTAATAATTTTAGATTCACGAATTCACTATCTTAAGTGAGTATAGGGAATTTTGAAGTTGAAATGTTACCATGAGTCTTTCGTTTGCGAGCCTTTATAATTCAATGTGTTACCTCGGGTTATACAAACTTTAGACAAACTTCTGATCACTATACCTTATTTGAAAGCCTATATATATTTGACTTTCTTGCAATAAAACGAAGTAGACGTGTTTACATACTGTGTTTCATGTGTATTATGTTATGGCAAAACAGGCAATTGATTTTACTTTATCATTTATTTAAAGCAATTCATTTCACTATAAATATCTTCATTTAATCTTAAACACAGTTAAATGTAAGCCAGCCAATAATCTATCTTTAAAAAACAGTAACATTTTGACCAGCGAGTAACCTATCTATAACGTACATTTACATATTAGCCAGCGAATAATAAATCCATAAAATTCAGATACATATTAGCCAGTGAAAAATCTATCTATAAAGGGCATGCAGGTACATATAAGCCAGCGAGTAATCTATCAATAAAGTAGAGGTACATATAAGCCAGCGAATAATCTATCAATAAAGTAGAGGTTCATATAAGCCAGCGAGTAATCTATCAATAAAGTAGAGGTACATATAATGCAGCGTATAATCTATCTATAAAGTACAGTTACAAATTAGCCAGCGAGTAATCTATCAATAAAGTACATACATGTACAGTGTATACATAATAACCAGCGAATAATCTATCTATAAAGTACAGTTACAAATTAGCCAGCGAGTAATCTATCTATAAAGTACATACATGTATACAAAATAACCAGCGAATAATCTATCTGTAAAGTACAGTTACAAATTAGCCAGCGAGTAATCTATCTCTAAAGTACATACATGTATACATAATAACCAGCGAATAATCTATCTATAAAGTACAGTTACAAATTAGCCAGCGAGTAATCTATCTCTAAAGTACATACATGTATACATAATAACCAGCGAATAATCTATCTATAAAGTACAGTTACAAATTAGCCAGCGAGTAATCTATCTATAAAGTACATACATGTATACATAATAACAAGCGAATAATCTATCTTTAAAGTGCAGTTACGCTTACATCGTTAGTCAATTATTTTTATTACATGGTCAGCCTAAGATTGATAAAATAAAAGAAAAGAAAAGAAAAAAGAACTACAACAACAACAAAAACAAAAAAAAGTTGTCAATGTACTAATCATTGCGGTATTTCTTATTTTCTTTAACCTATCATTGAGGAGTAAATAGTAAATAGATTTTTGAATAAAGGACAAACTGTAACGGTTTTAAATTGTCTATTCTGTAGGTCATTTAATATGAATCTTTTTTATTATTTTAGATAGGGGGAATCCAATTCAGCCAGTGTAAGGCATACATGTATTTGCGTATGCGTTAATCATATCAGTTAATCCTTCAGTGAATATGATTCACGCACGAACAGTCAATTATCTTTGCTGTATGGTTATTTGATATGAGTCTGATTCATTTCTTAGATTCGGAAAACCCAGTAAATTATGATACATGATTTTAAACTTGTTTTGTTGACTACTGTTTGAACCAATGAGATTGCAGCTATTTTAAGATCATATTATAAATTTAAATAATGAGAAATTTATATAAATGTGTTTATAATTACAGGCATTGGTTATTGCTTGCACACTTTTCATATACCTGGTTTTTCCTAAGTACTTTTTGGCCACATCACAGCCAAACCAATTTATATCAAATTACAAAAGATGGAATACTGCTGAAAAATTTAACCTCACTTTATTGAACAAATATTTACTAAAAAGAAAGGAACTCTTTGGAGTGAGCGAATTACAAAATAAACGGGTCCTTGGCTTTTAAAAGTGGACATACCCTTACAGAGGAAATATAAGAAAAAATAACATTATCAAGCACTGATCATAGTAATCGACAACGATTTATTGTATATAGATGCGATTCATCAATATTATGTGGAGGTTGGGGTGACCGCCATATGGAATAGTTGCGACGTTTTTACTTGCACTTCTTACAAACAGAGCCTTTGTAATTGACATGAACAAATCCTGCAGATTGGATAACTTTTTACTGCCTTATATTTACGATTGGTCGTTATGGTATAATTATGCTATATTGTGCCTGCATCAAGCGTAATTCAATCCAGTTATATTGATGCTCCAGCAAAAATCAAAGACATTAAAGACTTCGATTTCGATCAGGCATGGTCAAAACAGGTAGTGGTTTTAAGATTTAATAGCTACATAGTAGATGAAGTAAGGCAGCATAAACTTGCGAAAACAAGATTAAAGTGGCTTCTAAACATAACAAATGAAGAGGCTATCCATTTAGTGCTTCAAACTTTGTTTAAACCATCTGAAAAAATGTTAAAAGATGCCAGTGAATTTTATGATAAAGACATCAAAGGGAGACACCTGATTTGCAGTCACATCCGAATAGGCAAAAATCCAAGTATACCGTCAGATTTAAATCTCCGTCATGGACCACCTAATGGAGCTATGCTTCTACGGTTTTTAAAGTCTTTCGAACTGGAAGAGTCAAACGCTATATATGTTGCCTCCGACTCGGAAGAAATCAAGCAACTTGCTAGAAAAAATATAAAGTCTTATATAAACATTAACCGAACAATAGTTCATGTTGACAGACTTGGGAAATTTAAAGATATAAAATCAGAGGCATGTCCTGGATTAGGAACAGTTATTTTAGAACAGTTCATACTGTCTTTATGTGATACACTGATCCTAACAAGGAGCGGGTTTGGTACCATGGCAGCATATATAAGAGGTTTACACGAAAATTTGTTTATCTTTCACCCTCAAACACGTACTTTAGTGCCTTCAAACTTGACAACTTTGCAAAAGGCTTTTAAATTTCTTTAAAAATACGATAACGTTCACATTATTTTTTTTTCTTCTGTATTTTAACAAAAAATCCTCTATATCAAAGGGTTTCAAGTAGGGAATTTCTTTTTACATAAAGGGAATGGGAATATTATTCAAAGATTTGTATTTCATTTACCTACCTCTGGTTTATATCACATGGACTCATGTTGGGATAGTGTAAAAAGTAAATCTAGAGAGAAAAAAAACAATGGTTTGAACATGCCAAATCTGCCGAATGTCACTCAAAGTTTTGCAAAGTCATTTTTACGTAACCCATATAAAGCCTTACGTAAATCATATAAAGCTATACATCACATAGCAGGTAAAGGACATCGCTAGAGGTTGACAATTACATTATTGCCCCCACTTTAAATTTTTTTAACAACAAAACCGATATTTCGTATGGAATATCGTATTTTTGCGAGGTCGTACACAACCGAGCAAGCAGCCCCCACTCGAACAAAAATTGTTACACATGAGAATATTTTTATGAACCTTTTGATATTAGACGTGACTTATTGCAAGAAAAAACTATTAAACGTTTGAAAGTGAAAATGCAGTTAGATATAAATATGAATGTTATGTCTAAAGGAGACATAATTCTTAAAATACAAATGCTAAGACAATTCTTATCTTTAATGATGAGATTTTATATATGTCTCTGGTTATAATAAGAAGAAGATATCATATGACTGAAGTATTTTTTTTAAATCAATGAGTAAAAATATCACAAACTTATAGCAAAAGTCTAAATTTAAAAAATAAGGAGATAATTATTAAAACAAACGAGGATTAATCAAACAGTTATTGGCCCGATGTACTTCCGGTAGTCAGAGAACCCAACTTATGGTCTTACTTTTCAATGTAATCGACCTCTACATCAATGTACTCTGAGGTACTTAGAATTCAGCTGGGACCTAAGCCCGGAGAATATGGGAAATGGGGAAAAGGTTCAAAGCCGCAGTCAGTTGCAGCAACCATCGCAACTTGGGATGTGTGAGCTGGCGCATTGTCGTTCAGGAACAGAACGCCTTTTTCGCGCGATTTCTTGATGCAGATGTCTCAATTCGTATGCATAGTACGTACCATTTATGATACGATCTTGCTCAAGATAGTTAATCATGATTATCCCCTGATTATCCCAAAAATATGAAGCCATCATCTTCCCTGCTGATGACACCCTCTTGAACTTCTTCGAAGTGGGTGAGCCAGGGTGCTTCCATCGCATGTTCTGTTGTTTTTTTCGATTCTGGATCAAAGTGATGGGCCCATGTTTCATCAGGTTTATCCTTGTAGCAGGACAAAAGATATTTTGAAATGTCAAGTCTGGTTCGTTTCTGGTTGTCATTCAACTGTCTAGGGACTCATCTAGCGGAAACATGTGACATGCCATAGACATCAGTCAGAATTGCCTGAACTGAACCAAAGCTTATACCGACTACCCTAGCAATTCTTCGCAGGTCTCGCCATCTATCGCAAATGACCAGATCGTGCACAGCCTCGGCAGTTTTATTGTTGGTGGGTTTTTTGGCAGCCCAGGCCGCTAATCATCTCCAATGCTCTCCCTGCCGCTTTTACATTCAGCTGCTCATTTTTTCACAGTGCTATAGGAAGGTAACTCCTTCCCAAGCGTATCCATGAAGTCTTCATGGATTTCCTTGAGAGGCAATCTTTTCTCACAGCGGCTCAAATGACAAGGGTCTGACAGTCGACGTGTGTAAACTTATGGATGTCGTAAAATCAATATTGATTGTTCAAATGATAATTCCAGTCATGGCGAAGAAAGGCTTTGTACCACGGCGGCCATTATTACCTGGAAACAGAAAAAAGAGACAACAGCAATGCACATGGGAAGGGTTGATGGGTATTTTCCTTGTTGGTATCAGAGGTCAGAAGACCGGATCAAAAAGGAATTTGTACAAGCGTGCTCGGTTTATATACCAAGTCTACTAAGCATACGCGAACGGGATTGAATTATTTGTTAGGAGAAGGATTCAGAACTACAAGTCATGCAAAAATACTGTGACGTATTGCGTAAAAAAAATAGTTTAAGCTCAAGCGCTAATTCTAAATAGTATCTACCTGTTTTGAGGTGCACATGTTTTCCGTGATTTAAGAATCTTGTCACCAATATAAATGGTGTTTGATCTCTCTTATAATTTTCAGATTAAATCAGTTATTATCTAATCTATAATAGCAACAAACACTATCTAATTTAGAAATATCTCCTAATATTTGGTAGTACATGTTGCAAATCAATAAAATCAATCTGTATTTTATTTATCTATACCAATTGTGTCCTGGTGTGATGATTCTGTAATGCTGCTGTATCCAAACATCACTGAAACGAAACTCTAACAATATATCTGATACGTGGTTACAAAAATGTTATAAACGGAGTTTTATCATTGAATCACGTAATCTGTAAAATGCTTGATAATGCTCAGTTAAAAAATCTTAACATTTATGCAACTCTAACAATTATATATTTCAAAAGATTCTTTTGTGTCATGTACGAAAAAATGTTAAAAACGAAATATTTAGCAAGAGTGTATTTCAAACTTTTATTATAAAACTATTGTAAGAAGGAATAGGATCGGGTGAGCGTATTTAAACAAGTACTTCGATGTGTCGATATAGTACCAAATTAAATGCATCGAGTGAGAAAAAAATTAATAAAACCCGCGAAAACTCTCTATATATAACCTACTCACCAACGAAATGAAAAGAAGCTTTACGATGCCAAAATGATCATAAATTCACTCTAATTATGATAATATATGTTCTACTTGTCCCTAGGATAGATATTGATGATATAATTTCAATTTAGTGATCACGTGTATTAATTGGACTTATTTGTCCACGAGAGATTTGCTAATTAAATTCATTGTTTTTTTCACTATAATTTCATCAATTATTGAATTCTACTTATTCAGTTCCACGTTCAAGTCGATGCACATCCTCTATGTAATATTTATTCATTCAGTATTGAAATGTTCTAATGCGTGTCATCAATAGTAGATTTTCAATGAGATAAAATTCTTCTACTATTCCGATTTTCCAAAGGTCATGCACTGACTACAGCACTTTGTAAAAACAATTCGTAAATTCATGGCAATTTGAATTTTTCAGATATACGTGTACTTCACATAACAACATTTATATCATTGCATACGAAAAAGTTAAAGGGCCTCAATTTAGTGCGATCATGGGGTGTAAGACAACTGATTTTGTTCGATTTGAGTAGATGTTATAACTTAAATCAAATGTTTTCATTGCAGTCTAAGAGTTATAGAAGATGTACAGTTAAATTAGTTGTGTCATGGTTTAGCGCGTGTTGTAGGGTTTTTTAAGAAGGGGGTGGGGGTTGGCCTGTAATGACATGGAAACAAATAAAACAATTTACTAAGGAAGAAAGAAAACGCAACAGAACTACTTTGTGGCGCAAACCAATGGAAGTATATTTAATATGCAACAAAAGCTGTCACCCAATGTGACGAATGCCCCCGAAAAGGTTTCTTACTCATGCAGGTATAATGAAACGAAAAGATAATGAAAGTAACTAATTGTTGAATATTGTTTTTAAGAGCATGAAACTTCAAAATTTAAATGTGACTTTGACCTTTGAAGAAGGAACGTGGTTCCTGGACGCGACAAAATATTGTTTTGAGATAGACATATTTGCCAAATTATTTCAAAATCCCTCAATGAATGACAAAGTTACAGTCTTGACATGATTGTTGTGTAAGTGGGGACACACGGACAGACGGACATGAGCCTTAGTCGCGACACATTGTCTTGATGTGGTACACATTTGTGCCAAGATATTTTAAAATCCTTCTATGCATGACAAAGTTACAGTCCGAACATGAATGTGTATCTTCAAACTATTCTCGAGAGAATGAGTACCTATAAAACTATAGATGTGATCTCGACCTTGAAGGTAAGGACATGGGTCTTGTTTGCGACAAATCGTCTTGATGTGGTCGACATTTATGCCTAGTTATTTTAAAATCCTTCCATGCATGACAAAGTTACAGCCCGGACACGAATGTGTGTACCTAAAAACTATAATTGTAATAAAGTGAAACTTGAAAATGATAGTTTGACCTTGACCTTTAAGGTAGAGACGTAATTCTTGGACGCAACACATCGTCTTGATGTGGTTCACATGTATGCCCAGTTATTTTAATATCATTCAATGCATGACAAAGTAACAGTCCGGACACGAATGTGTGTACCTATTTCCTAATTGCGATAATGTGAAACTTCAAAATGATAGTGTACGTTGAACAATGAGGTAGAGACATAATTCTTGGACGCGACACATCATCTTGATGTGGTTCACAATTATGCCTAGTTATTTTAAAATCATTCAATTCAGGACAATGTTACAGTCCGGATACGAATAAAGCAGGACGCCCAGACGGACAGACAGACGAGCGAGGTAGAGATGTAAACCTTGTACGCGACACATCGTCTTGATGTGGTAGACATTTTTGCCATGTTATTTCAAAATCCCTCCATCTATTACAAAGATACAGTCCGGACACGAATTAAGTGGGGACGAACAGACGGACGAACATACGGTGCAATTATATTTTGCTCATTTATGCAAAATTATTTTAAATCATTCAATGCGTGACAAAGTTACAGTCCGAACACGATTGTGTGTACCTATTAACTGTAATTGTGATAATGCGAAACTTCACAATGATAGTGTGACATTGACCTTTGAGGTGAAACATAATTCTTGGACGCAACACATCGTCTTGATGGTGTAGACATTAATGCGTAGTTATTTTAAAATCATTAAATGCATGACAAAGTTACAGATCGGACACGAATTAAGTGGGGACGCACAGACGGGCGGACAGATGGACGAGGTAGTGACGTAATTTTAAGACGCGACACATCGTCTTGATGATGTAGACATTTGTGCCAAGTTATTTTAAAATCCCTCCATGTTTGACAAAGGTACAGTCGGGACACGAAATAATTTGGGACGCACAGACGGACGGACACAAGGACGAGGTGGGGACAAAAGTCTTGGACGCGACACATCGTCTTGATGTGCTAGACATTAGTGCCAAGTAATTTCAAAATCCCTCCATGTATGACAAAGTTACAGTCCGGACACGAATTAAATTTGGGACGGACAGACGGACGAGGTAGGGACGTAATTCTTGGACGCGTCACATCTTCTTGACGTGGTAGACATTTGTGCCAAGTTATTTCAAAAGCCCTCCATGTATGCAAAGTTACAGTCCGGACACGAATTAAGTTGGGACACACAGACGGACGGCGGACAGACGTTGCGATAACATTATGCCTCCCTTCGGGGGCATAAAAATAAACATGCAACACGCATGTTGTTTTAATAATTGAATAAATACATTACGAACAATAAATAACAACCAAAATTACCTGTAATGGCACGTAAACAAATAAAACAATTTAATAAAGAAGAAAGAAAACGCAACACAACTACTTTGTTGCGCAAACAAATGGAAGTATATCTAATGTGCGCATGCGTGCCTTTTAATTTGGGTGAGTTAATGTTAGGAGGCCCTTTCAGAAGAAATTTGTTGTTATAATTTATAGTGTTATATGTTGCAATGAATGTATAGGATGAATGAAAATGAAAAAAAAATGGAAAAATGAATAAGACAATTATATAGGACAATTTGACATAAAAAATGACAAACGTACATGGGGTATCTAACAACAGGTTAACCATGAACAAAATATTTCGAAATTAATAAGGATTACAGACCCTAATTATTTAAGCCAAATAACATGCATTGAAAATCAGTATTGCAATTAGCCTTATAGCCAACTAACTACAGGTATATATATGTTTCTTTCTTTCAGTCTCATCTTTAGAGGTATACATAAAATTACATATAAAACGTAAAACACAAAGATAAAATAGATGAAAAGCCATTCTAAAAGAATAACAAGAGACTATTTATTTTTGCCTCTACGGGAGACAACTCCACAGAACATATCACAGCAGTTTACTGTTTTATGCACTGAGGAGTTGTCCCCAGGAGCTACACGAATTTCATTTAATCATTATCATTCATTAAAAGGTTATGTTGTATTTTAAAAACATGACCTCACCTCAATATATTCAAACTATTGCATGTTTTTCCTACAGAAGGTTACATTGTGGTACAATGAATAAAGCGATACTAAAATGTTTAAATGCAAACGGTAAGAAGAAAAATTGACCATTATATATCATTTTATCTTGGAAAGTATGTCAGTTTTAACACTGGAAAGCATTGGTGGCACTAAACAAAGACAAACTGGTTTATAATCTCACAACATTCACTTTTCTGACATTCTGAGACCCAAACAAATTCAGCGCCTTCTGTGCTTTGATTTATTTATGTAGGCTGGGCATTATGTTTTTCTTATTTTTTAGTGGTTTATTAACATGTTAACTGTTTTAGCTTATTAGTGCTTTTTTGATTTGCCAACCTTTTATTAGCTTTTGACTGAATATTTTGACGTGCTTGTATAATATATTTACCTGATGTGATCAGTTTGAAATAGAAAAATTAACATTTTGTTGAACAGAATTATTAGGGGTTGCTGGTGTTGAAGTATTAGGATGATTATTTTATACATGGACAAGAAAATGTACCTAAATCACTTTTATGATTAACTGAGGTTTGAGATTTACAAGCTTTACGCTTTGTTATTGGAATACCTATTAATGTGATTCAGACAAAAAATCACCTAGACAAAATAATGTCAGGTATTTTGAGGACTAAGAATGACAAAAAAGGTCAAGTCTTTGTGAATAAAATGAATTATTTTTCTAATTTGCTTCACTTAAACGAAAATAAATCATTTATCACCTAATAAGAGTTATAAGATCATTAGTCTGGGACAGAATAAACAACAACACTGAAATAGGATGAAAGGTTTTGCATTGTTTTAATATCATTTTAGGCACAGCAATACAAAATATAACACAAAATGTTTATGTGGTGGTTAGTCAGCCTTCGTCAAATATCCCTATATTTAAAGTAAAACGAAAGCACGGTAAAAAAACATCAACTCCTTCACAGAAACAGTTCTTTTTTAACGTGTTGAATCTATTGTTAAATGATTATTTTTTGTTAATATTTCAGATAAATGTAAACCATTATCAAAAATGATAAATATATAATAGGTTCAAACAGTTGTTTATTGGTTTTAATAATATGCAATCATTTGAGATCATGTGTAAAATAAAAACAAATCATTATAAATCACAATATATAACATGAATCACAGATGTCTAAATCATAATGAAACAACAATATATCAAACGCAACAGTATCAAGAGTTCTAAAACAATGAGTATTATTATATCAGAACTTCCTTTTACACAGTTCGAACCTATTTAATATCGGAATGTATGACTGTTCTAAAGGACAAGCCTCTTTCATCTTTCCTTAATTAAATACTAACAATAAATATCTTAATGAGTTCTGACTAACAAATAAGTATTTGTAATCACTATGTATAAAACAGTCGCAGGTAAATCAAAAAAAGCGGTATGTGAAAATAACTTGTAGAAAAGTTGCGTCTTTCACCAATTTGCATTAGATTTAGTGTTGTCAAATACTTATTAGAGACAATCTGTTCTATTAAAAAAGAGAATTCTTTATTTTAAATTAGAGCTGTCCGCAAGAAATCGCGCTCGACTAGTGTACGTACTTGCTTGAAAGTGAGGATGATAGTTAATAATAAGGATTGTAAGTTTTTTAAAGCAATACTTAAATGGAAATTAGTGAGGGGGTATGGAAAACGTAACCGAAATTTAAGTCAAAAAAGGGGCATGACTTTGTCAAAATCCACTTCAAAATTATATCGTCCTGTCTGGAATTTGGAATAATGGACACTTACAAGTATGGTAAACGAAATAAGTTGGGTGTTACGAAAAAGGAACGTAATTTTGTCAAAATCCATTACCAGAGTATGACAGAGTTATGTCCCCTTGCCTAGAAGAGGAGGTTGTGGTCACTTACAAGTATTTTAAGTTTCACATCAATAACTCAGAGGATTTAGGAAGTAAGTGAGGTGAAGTGAATAACTTTAACCAAAAGTATTTCACAGTAGCCGAAAACCGACGCCTGAGTGAGTAGAATAGCTTTCTGTCTCATAAACTAAAATCAAGAGACAATAGATCAAAATTTTATTTTGCCATGAACTATTTAAAATGGACACTATAAAAAAATACGTAAAAGTAGGGAAAACATTTGATAGAAACTAATATCATATCTCCATTAATGAAGATTTACTTATGAGCAACTGAAACATGTCTACGTACAAAGGTAGACTCGCCCGCCAGACATATTTCCTTGAACAATAGGTGTAACTGAACCTTTTAGCCTTTTCATGCACACCTTTTTTCTGGTCTAAAAGTTCATCTATCCTAAAAGACATCTCGTTTACATATGGTGCATGTAAATTATTTCTTTTCAGAGCTTCCGTGGCTTATCAAATGTCTATTTAGCTCCGCCGTTTCCTAGTTAAGGTTTCATTGCATTTTTCACACATCATGATGTGCTCACTGGTGGGTTTCAAGAGAAAATCGATCGCTCAGTATAGGACTTGCCAAAAAAAAAAGAAAAAGACCCTAAAGTTTAAGTTAAATATCACTGTTCTGTTTAAAATGTATACTTATTTAAGAGAGTTTTCTTTTTTTGGTTTCAGTGTGGTTTTTTATTAAATATCACATGTGGAAAGTAATTAACATATTCCATAAAGTACAGATAATCCAGGAATGATTTTATACATGTACGCTAAAAATCAAGCGTATTCGATATAAGATTGGTTCCTCTTTTTTAGTTTTGCTAAAATATTTACCAGTTGTCTCGGTTCGAATTCCACGTGAGTTTTTCCCCATAAGCTTTCAGTATATAATTCCTATAAATCCTGTATAACATACAAGGTGAACATGTTGGTCTTATAATGAATTTATTTAAAGATTATATGCAATTATTCTTTTATCCTCTAAGAAACGAATATCTCCAAATACATTGGTTATAAAATGACACGTACCACCTTATTGTGTCTCTGTCCGGCATCTGGGATGGAAGCACCGTAATACGGAGGAGAGTCCGGACCATTTCACGTACCCGACAAGGTATGCAAACATCACTTATCCCAAAACCTGAGCCCTGATGTAACAGCTTGCTTCAGAGCAGTATAAGGACGGACCGTTCAATTGCAAAGTCTGAACCGCGCCCACTATTAGAGAGGCGGTTCTTCCTCAATTGTTAGGTAGTTATGCACATCTCAACCGTTAAGATTTAGACTGATCCCACGTGTTGTGCTGGGGAACTTCGTAATCTATTTACTGGTCTATCACATTGTCGTTAAGTCCCATAACATTCTAAATTTCAAATTCAAATGGCAGTTTTCATCTCTTACTTTTGAAAAGTGAAGTTTTGAAAAAAACATTATATTCTTTTTTGACAGAAACATTGAATTATAAACAATGAATATCATAAAAAAACTATATTCGACTTGCCACAGAAATATAAATAAAAAAGTAAAAATAACATATTACCAAGTCATACGTTTTCCATAAAAGGAATACTAGGAAGTTTGTATTTCGGACTTTAGGAAGTCAAAACAATAACATTTTCGAGTTGTAAAATATATTTTGACAATTATTACATTTTGCACTTTATACAACAAGAGTTATTTTATAAAAACAATTTACAGAAACTTACACATAGAAAGATTTATGTGTGATATTCAAAGCATAATTTATATATTAAGTGTGAATTCACATACAAACAAATTAGAAAATGGGTCTCGTCACAGAAATAAGAAATAGAGACAAAGAATATTATATATTTGTTATGGCGAATATTCCCTTCCAGAAGAAATGGCACAATCAATTAAATACACATGTATAACTTGTTACAGAAGAGTTCTTTAGAATATCAATAAAAAATGTTGGAAGGTGGATATAAAATACACTTAAAAGCAACTATTACAATAGTAAGAATTTTTTTATTAAACATAGACGGAAACCTTTCACATTTTTCATGTTGTTTTAAAGGTACTTAACCGAGGTCCTAAATCTATAGTAAGAGCATGAAAAAATAATAATAATAATCCTACGTAGATCAGACAGGGATATTAAAACAGAAAGATATGAATCAATTCGAAAAGAGGAAATTCACAGCGAATTATCTGTAAGTTTGCACATAAGAAAGTATCTAGACAAAAGTCAAATGGTCAAATTTTTCCAAAAACTATTTCCAGTACTATCATGCCAAAAAAGAAATCTCTTCAGTTGAGTACATTCAAGTTATTATAAGACATCAATAAGATGTATCTAAAATAGATAAAAAAATGTTGAATGGACCTTTATTTCATAAAATGACTATAATAATAAAAAAGAGGGGGAGAGAGTGAAAAAGAAAAGTCAGTTATTGATTTAAAATGGGGAAAATTAGTTACGGATATATTTGCTTGTAGTCAAAACAATTGTGAATTTCCTTTTTATTTCATTTTAATCCAAGACATTGAAAACCACATTTCTTTTTTAATATTAATTTATCTTATTTCATTTAACTGAACGCAACAAGTCTTTATTCATTTAACAATTTCATTTAATTATCACGAATATAACCCAATTATTTGAACTTTTATCAACAAATCAGTCTTACTAATTCTATTTCACCCACAAGTTACTTATAAAATGTCCCTATTTATATAGCAAAACTTTCCCGCCTTTACAGTTAAGCATGACAACAAAAGCATGTAAAACATGAAAACATAAATATCTTGTGCACAATAATTCACCGTCGGGGAACAAGAATGAAAGATTTATTAAATGCACGTGAAAACATTGTAGTGGCTGATAAAACACGTGCAAAATGCTACTACAGCTTCACCGTTGGATACATTAACTATAGAACTTTAAAGGCACGGTGATATATGATGTTACTTGCTAAGAAAATATATAATGTTAAAAAAAAACAGAAACATATTAAGATACATGTATATCGCAATATCTGCGACAACAATTCATTTACTTTGTTGATTATTTCCCCTGTCTTCCAGAGATGTAATATTATTCATATTGCACTCGAGTTTTTACATGAACTTCGCCTTTGGATTTTAGGTTAATGTAGTTCAAAATCTAGGGAAAATGCCCATTTGGACATCTGCATTCATTTTTTTCAGGAACATTAATTGCCTGCATTCATGAATAAATGAACATTGCCATTTAAAAGAATGGGTTGCACAATTTTCATTTTCAACGTCTAACAATTCTAAAAAAAATATGGATATTGTTCAAATCGCAGTAGTAAACCTATGACTTTCTGTCAGTGGGTTAGGATTTTGGTTTCCTTACATCACTTACATCATAGCATGTGACGTTATGTTAAAGTTTTTACATATTTAGGGCGAAAACCAAACCATCCGAATTCGTCAGTATAATTAACACAAATTCATATCTTGGGCTTGAACATCTGTATGGGCTTTCTTACTAAATGCCAGAAGAAATAAATTATGATAATTTTAATACTAATAAGAATAAGTAGAATCATGATGATGATAAATAAGAGGAAGTATAACTCGATGAAGATTATGATGATGAAGATGCAATGGTACGAGATGATGATGCAATGGTACGAGATGAAGATGCAATGGTATAGGTGCAATTTCTAAACGGTTTCGTCGTCTCAATGTAAATGAATGTTTACACGACAGATACTCTCTGAGCTGATCACAGATAATCTGGTCAAAAAAATTAAATGTTTTGAATTTTACATTTAAAGGTGATCATTGTATAAAAATGCCCTGCCTTATGGTAAAATGGCATTTCCTGAGATTTTTTTTTGTTTAAGAATTCGTAACAAATGAGAATCTTCTTGCATTTCTACATCTGTTAGATAACGAAGTGTACAATAAAATAATATTATAATTAATACTGCTGAGATATAAGAAAATTCAAATAGACAAATGAAATAAATGAAACCATAGGAAAAAATGTCAACCCTATGCAGATTTTTTTGTACATTTTTCATGTTTTTTTAAGCAGAATTATTCTATAAAATCCAGAGCATGAGTATGAATAATGGAAAAGGCTCCATTTTCATATTGTTCCAATTAGATGTAAAGTTTTTACATCACCTATAATGAATACAAAAAATAACTTATAAAATGCGTATGAGCCATATTTCAATACATTGGCGGCCATCTTGGCGGCCATCTCGGATTTCTCAAAACGTACCATGATTTGACGTGTCTACCCCAAATTTTTGTAAACTTCAAATATTTAGCTTTACAATGATATAACATTTATCCATGGACCTTTTTTGCACACAAACGGTCCCCAGGAACTGTACTATATTGGTTTTGCGACATCCGGAAGTTTCCCAACGTCGACTACCAGACCCTTTTCATTTGAATCCGACGTCGGTTCAAAACGCACATTTAACTGGCCTGTGTATAAAAATAAACATTTCGAACACGCGTGGATGCAACTCCAACAATTTGTTACTTAGGGATATCTGTAGAATTGGCATAGAATTTATATTAAAATGACGATTTACATTTCTGCAAATAACGGAAAGCCTGTCCAGTTTAAACAAAAGGTTTTTTTGGTGAATATAATTCTACAATATAACAATGCATTCTTCATTAAAAAAAGAATGTGTATGTTTATTACGAATTTGCTCATTTATCATTATAAACACCCGATATTCAATTCATTTTTTTAAAAAAGAAGAAAAACAACCATAAAATTCATAGATAACTTATATAACTTAAATATTATATAATTTTTATCATATTTTCTCTTTTTTGCTAGAAATAGATATCCTCAATGGCGCTCTTTTTTTCTCCTTTTATACAAAAACAAACACTAGTTTGTTTTATTTAGTTTGTTTGATTTATTTATTTACTTATTTATTTATTTATTTATTTTCACAATAATTTTGTACACATATTTGTACTCCATTTTGATCTTTTTTTTTCAACAAGCTTTAACATATAATTACATTTATCATATACTTACAAAATAAATATTTATAAATATTTGGTGAAATAAAATGTGTATTTTTATTTTTGTATTTGCACTGTAAATATTTATTTTTTATTGCAGTGTATTTATTCTACTGGTGTCTTGCCGGACTTCTTTCTCCCAAATTCAGCCAATACACAATATTTAAAAGTCTTTCAAATTGTCACATTTATAAGAGAAAAATGTATACAATAATTGGCTCCGCCACTAATGAAATATTTATTTTCATTCCAAAAACCTGGAATATCTTCGTTTTGGAAATAACACATTCATTATCATCATTCCGATGTTTACAGGCTGTAAAGATGTATTACATGTATAACAACTATACCACAAATTGTTTGTGAAACAATTTATCTACTAATAATAACTGCACGAAAGACCGGTGGGCACATTTCAACTTCATGAATTCCCGATTTCATCTTGATGAATTCCCGATTTCATCTTTACGAATTACAATTTCAACTTCACAAATTCACGATTTCAACCTCATGTGAAATGGTGAATTCTTGAAGTTGAAATGGTTAATTCGTGAAGTTGAAATCGGGAATTCGTGAAGTTGAAATCGGGAATTCATGAAGATGAAATGGTGACTTTGTGAACTCCGTATTTTGAAAACGTAAATTCACGAAATGAAAATTCTGAATTCATGAAAATGAAATCGGGAATTCATGAAGTCGAAATGTCCCTACCGGTCATTCGTATAATTGTTTGATACAGTTGTAACTGAAATAAGCACTAAAGCTGCATGGTTCAAATGAGTAAAAAAAAGTCAAGGAAATCAAACTTGAAAAAACTTTTATTAAAAGTAAAAAAATCAAGATTCAAAAAATAATTTACATACTTTGTGCTAATTTGGCAACATTTTATCACTATATTTCTACTGCGTGACTGACGCAATAAGGGTTATTTTTTGCACGTTTTGGACAATTAACGTGGATTGTAAGTGAAGTTTGTTGCAATGTTTAAATAACATTCTTTATTCACTTCAAAATATTTTACATTTTCAATACATTTTTTTTTTAGGAAAATAAGCATGAATCTTCAGACATGCTGCTTTAATTGAAATGCTATTCAGTTGTAATTGAACAGAAATAAGATTACGTCTAAAAACATCACGTTAACACTGGTCCTTTGTACTTCACAGTCGGCCAATATCCTTTACAAAACAGTTGTACAATGTACACACACATTTTTTAAGTTCATGTCAAAGGTATTGCGTCCCATAGAAACACGTGTTAATAGTTTTGTCCGTGGCAGATCTTTATCGATAGTTAACCTATAAAATGTTTACGGGTTATTAAGAAGTAGGGTAATATTTTCTGTCCCCGTTACCTACATTCCTGCATCCAATAAACTGTACAAACAAATAAAAACTCTAGTTCAAATAATTATACTTAAATACACATAAAAAATCAAAGGACTGGAAGCACTGGAAGTGCTGTACGCGACAAGCTGGATATTATTTCAAAGAATATAAATAATAATTGGAGAGGTCATCAGACCTCTCCACAGTGTTCAGACTGATGGCTGGCGGCGTTCATTTTTGCGTATCTGATTGTAGTGAATGAATCTCATTGAAAGGGTAAAACCATTAAGAGCAGTCTACAAAAATTGTTATGCGCATGCTCCGCTTCAAAATACCACTTCACTTAAGCGAAAAATTAACATCGAAGTGAATTTATCATTAACGTAAGTTAGCGCTACGTGGAAGTGCCATTCCGTTTAAATCTTTTAAACTGTATAAATCGATTACCGTATTCTTTTCTGAACAGCGTTTTACTAGTTCATGTTCCGATTAATAGTAACAGTGAACATTATAGCTACACACAATATCACCATGCACTATTATATGACCGAGTGAAGTGTTCCGAAATTTTGCTGCTTCTATTGAACCGTTATGACCAAATAACGCAACGGAGATATTTTGGCGCAAATGGCACAAATTTTACTCAAGTTTGATTTTCTTCAAATTTTGTGGCTGGAGGCATGCGTCATTATATCCCGTTTATTCCAATCAAATAATATAAAAAAATATGTAAATCCATTTTGTTAAATAATTGTAATTTATAACCATTCATTGTGCATTTAATGCAAAATATCTTCAAATATTTTCGAATTAAACAAATCTTCCACAGCTGCAAAAAGACCTCTCGCATGCTTCTTTTTAAAGAGGCAAACTTGTTGAGTTAATGGAAGCTGACCAATGAATTTATAAATATTTAGAGTGTTTGCTTTTAGAATCGTTCGTTATATAGATAGAACAGGTGATGGGAAAGAATATTATAATGTATTTCTCACGGTTATACCCAATTAATTGTTTGCGGTCGGCAGCCATTATACTTTTTATCAGACTGCTAACGTCATCGCAGAAGAAACAAAGAAGAAGCAAATTAACGCTATGTGTTATGTAGTTTGTTAGCACAAATGTTCAGTATTTTGATCAGAATATAAGCAAATTAACGCTATGTGTTATGTAGTTTGTTAGCACAAATGTTCAGTATTTTGATCAGAATATAAGCAAATTAACGCTATGTGTTATGTAGTTTGTTAGCACAATTGTTCAGTATTTTGATCAGAATATAAGCAAATTACTCTATGTGTTGTGTAGTTTGTTAGCACAAATGTTCAGTATTTTGATCATAATATAACGGGCATGTGTACATGTACTGGAAAGCAGTTATTTTTTTTATTTTTTTTTTTTGTTTTGTTGTTTTTTTTTCTGCAGAAATTTCATTCAGAAGAGTTAAAAATAAAACCATATCTTTACCATCTATTTACACAATAGGGCTGGCGAATGATTTTCTGCCTTGACTATCATATTTCACGTGTATGAATAACGAATATTCCATTTAAAATGGATGCTACGTGACCAAATGAATGATGATGATATTCTAAGGAAATAAATTATACCTTGCAAAATTCATTAAATTGATAAATGTTTGTATTACAAAAAAAAGAAAACTTTTTGAATATTTGTAAGGTTAGTAGCAACAATTCGCTTCTCTATCGGATGATACATGAAAAGACCTTTAGTGTCGCCTCTCATATAGGCGGCCATAACACCAAATCCACTCCTTGTTAGGATAATTTCGTCACATAATGATAGAATAAATTGCTCCAAAATAACTGTATACAGTCCTTTGCATGCTTCTTCTTTTAACTTTCCAAATGGTCCGAGCCTGTCAACGTGAACTATAGGTCGGTTTATGTTGACGTAAGAAGTGAGGTTATTTTTAGCACTTTCTTTCACTTTGTCCGAATCTGAAGCCACATAAATGAAATAATCCGATTTTTTGTCATATTTTTTCAAAAAGTCAAATAGCACCGTTTCATTAGGACGTCCGAAACGCGGGATTAGGTCTGTGGGGCATGTTTGGATTTTTACCTTGTGCGGATGTGACAACAAACAAATTTTTTCATTC